>NC_080844.1:63181348-63221348 GCF_030435755.1 Ochotona princeps | reverse complement strand
CTGCGTCCCTGGACCCCAAGGCGGAGAGGTCTTGGAGGTGGCAAGGCTTTTGTCTGGCAAAGGCTCCGGACCTCCGGGAGCTCCCTAGAGGAGTGCAACAGCATCTCTTGCGCAGAAGCCAGCATGCGTGGCCCTGGCTCAGATACTCCGATACCTCGAGGTCTTACCAAAGCGTGTGAAGGTCACTGGAGTCACAGCCTGGCTTCAATCCCCCTCCCACCTCCATTGACCAGGCCCTAGCTGGCGCAGCCCAAGAGAAAGCAAATCCCACAGACCTTTCCGCCTCCGCCTTCTCCCAGCTCTACTTTCAGCCGCTCCAGGAAGCCGGGCGCGCGCTCCGGGGTTAGCCCGGTGAGGCCTCTGGCTCTGGCGCAGGGACCTGCCCAAGGGAGCTCGGGGGGCCCAGAATGAGCGTCGGTGGCAGGGGGCAGTTTATATCTGTCTTGCTGTTGTTTGATGTACATACATCTGTTCTATTTACTACCAAATAAAAGAAATACATCTGTGTTGCCAACAGAAACAGCTCGCGCGCTCGCTCCGCGGTCTCCCATGGCTGGGAGGCGTTCAGAGGCGCTCAGAGCTACAAAACTCAGCACCAGGGGGACTTGAGCTCCGAGGGAATTGAGGGTCGCTGGTGGCAAAAGACAGACTTCCCACAAAAGTGGAAGCGAGCGCCACCTCTCTCTGTGTCTCTCTGTCTCTCTTTCCCCTTTCCAACATTTTCCCTGGCTTGCCTTAGCCTGGGGCCGTCGAGGAAGGCCCGCTGCCCACCAGAGCCCTAGCCGCCTTCCAGATGCTAAGCCCATATGTGGGTGGGGTGCCAGGAGTCCTGGGAGGAGAGTAGAGGGCTGGCAGACCTAAAGTGGGTGCCTGCTCGTGGTGCTTCTGTGCACTATGTGTGTCCCGTGTCTTGCTTTGCTGGAGGCAGAAAGGGTTGGGCGGCGAGGCCAACTGACTTCAAGATTAGTTGGAGTATAGTTGGGGAAGGAGCTAAAGTTAGTGACAAGGCTGGGCTGCACTACCTGAAAGAAAGGGGGAAAGGATAGCAGCAGGACTTGGCTTGGGATGTCCCGGCGGGATTCCACGGAGATTTCAGCCAGAAAGTCCCCTCCTGGGGAGTGGTTCCCGTGGCTCCAGCCACACAGAGGCAACAGGAAAGGATGTTCTGTGTGGGGGTTCTTCAGATAGGACAGCTCCATCAAGTGGAAGTCCTGAAGTTACACCTGCTCCACCACCCTGCAGCTCAACTCCTGTGTCACTGAGCAAGACGAGGGCCCCCACCAGGAAGGAAGGTCTTGACCTTACAGGGCTATCTGCCAGTCAGAACCCTTCTCCCCCTAGAGCCAACACCCCCAGGGTCTACAGAGGACAACCCGGAGCAGCCAGGCTCCCCAAGAAAGGGAAAGTGAAGCTGCTGGTGGCTGAACAAAGACTAAACTTCGCTGATGGAGAACCAGTTAGTTCTTGACTTGGTAAAGACCGGGTCGGTCAAGAACCGTTTTCTGGAATCCAAACAAATAAAGAAGTCTTTTCTTGGCATTTGATTGCCTCATGCACTGGCTGTAAAATCTAAGGCCGTGTTTGCTGTTGCAACATTATTTTTAATGAGCGGTTATTGGCCCGTCCCACAGTTAGTATTGCCAACAGTAAAAGGCATCACTGTGTTTTCAGGTAACACAAGAAACAACATATTTTGACCCTGAATTCCTGTTTATTTTTTCACTTACAACACATGCCCTCATTTTTATTCCAAACCAGAGGGAAATAAAAGCTATCTTCACTGGGGTCCAGAGTGAAACTTTGCCCTAAATACACATGCCAGGTTATTTAGAAGCAGTTTTCCTTCAACAGAAAACAATACTGACATTTCAGCCACCATAGAATTAATTGTGTCGATTGAATTTGAGGAGCCTGGCCAGGCACAGGGTGAGGGAGCCTGTGTGCAGGTGCTTCCCAGTGGTTATGCCCCATGTGGGTTCTCCCAAGTCACACTAACCTCATCTCCCCATTCCAGCTCCCCTGCTGCAAAGTGGCTTGGCCAGGGTGTGCCTGTACAGGCCTCCAGCTTGTTGCCAGAGGCACCCATTTAAGCAACTGCCTATGCCTGGCGGACCTGCGGTTCCAGGCTGGCCTGACATACTGTGCCTCAGCAAGCTGCTCATGGAGAGCTTAGTGGTCCAGGAGCCCAGCTGCTCAGGGACAGGTCAGCAGTGGGAGGCCCAGAGAGGAGCTCCAGAGGTGCTGGGTTAGGACAGTGCAAGGTCTTGACTAATAACATAACCCCAGCCAGATGGCCTCTGTTGTCCCAGCCTGGGACAAAACGGTGTGTGTGTGGGGGGAGCTGCAGCATCCTCAGAACTGTAGCAATCACCCTGGTCTGCAAGTGGGAGCCAGAATCCAGCTCCCCATCCCCAGAGTTGCTTGGGTTTCCCAGGGCTGCCCTCTTGAGGCCCACTCTCCTTCAATCTGGTTTGGTGATAGGCCTGCAACTATATATGGGCCAGCGACCCAGCCAGCGGACCAGTGCCCAAAAGTGCTTGCTCCAGAAGCTGCCGCTGCAGCCCCGGTTAGAAACTCAGCTTCGCAAACCGCATAGAGCTTGGGTCCTCACCCCTTCCGCCCCTTGCTCTTCCAAACTGCAGAAGACCCGATGGGGAGGACGCCCCAGCTGCGCACAAAGCCACCTCTGTGTCCAGCACCACCCGGATTATGAGGGAGGCCATCCAAGTCACTCTGGGCCCCGAGGAGGTAGCCGGAGCAGTCCGGAGACACCTGCTCAGGGAAAAAATCGCCCGAAGTTACACACTCCCAACACCAAGGGCTTCACTTGTTTTTTTTTTTTAATTAATTCAATGTCACGACAACATTAAGTGTAACAATGTCTTGTGAGTTTCTCTCTCTCTCTCCTGAAAAAGGGACTGAACCCAGGGCTAGGAGGATGAGGGGTTAACAAACTATCGCAGGACAACAGGTGCAGCCTAGCAGAGACAGAAAGAAAACAGACAGGGTGGCAGAGCCTGGAGCTCTGCAGACTCTGGGAGGGCAAACTTTACAAGAAAATCTGTACATTTATCAAATAAGTTAAAATTCTCCTAAAATGATTGTCCTTCACTTAAAGCGCTCCAGTGTGCTTAACCTAGTCCTTAGAGCATCACTCCCTGCCCTGCTTCCTCCCTCTTCCCCTGCTTCATTTTCTCTTTCTAAACCAACGGTGGTGACCGGGCACTGAGAAGGCTTGCATCCCTCCCTGGAGAGTCGCGGGGCTGCGGGAAATCTTGTTCGGTATTGCACAGGTCCAGGGCACCAGTTATGGGAGGGGAGGAGTGGGGGGGGGGACAAGGGAACAGATGACCATTAAAAAAATACTGAACCCATCCTTTCAAAAAAGGAAGTAAAGTCACAATAGTAATAGGAACAGGAATTCAGATTCAGGTGAATGCCAGTGATAAGTCCACCTCAGTCAAGCCCCAGGTGGAACTGGATGTCTCACTGCCTCCGCTTTGCCCTCTAGACACTTAAGGGAATCCTTTGGTTCCCAAAGTCAGATGATGGAGGGGGGGGGGTGTTTAAGAGGAGGCCGTCGAGGTTCTCAAACCCAGAGGGGAGAATTGGCCTGGGGGTGGGGGTGGGTGGAGAGAACCACACCCAGAATTGCAGAACTAACACCTCCCCCCCACCCAGGACTCCTGCGGCGGCGGGATTCTGGAAGCCGTTCTGCAGAAAATGGATAACCCAGAGGGATAGGGAGCTATGCTTATTTCCTTCTGTAAAGATAAAAATACAAAAAGCCACAGCATAGTGCCATTTTAGGGGTGAGGGTGTGGGGGCAGGGGCACATGGTACCAAGGCTTTCAGCAGAAACATCCACTCCGGGAATGCCGTATTTCCTGCCGCTTTCTCGTCACAGAAATCGAAATCAAAAGTAAGAGGAGAAGCGCCTCAAATCCTTTAGGGACGAATTGCACGGAAATGCATTGCCAATACTTACAAAACGCTACCGGTTGGGAGAGGGGAGGCCGGGGCGGCGCGGTCCAAGCCCCGGTCCCGAAGGCCGCTGGACGTCTTGGCGCCCTGGGCCCGGCCAGGTCTCCTCCGGGGTCCGGGAAGGGGGCCGGGCGCTCCCTCTCCCTCCCCTCTCTCGGGCCTCAGACCGGCCGGAGCAGAGGCACGGACGAGACCACCGGGTGCGAGTAGTAGACAGGGTGCGGGAAGGTGAGCAGCGGCTGGCTGACCGGCACCGGGGCCCCCGCGGCCGCCGCGCCCTCGGCCGCCGAGTTCTCGTGGTAGAGGATGGGCACCCGCACGATGCGCTGCGCCGCGGCGTGACTCAGGTTGGCCGCCTCCAGCTCGGCGGCCAGCTGCCGCTTCCACTTGTTGCGCCGGTTCTGGAACCAGATCTTGACCTGCGTCTCGGTGAGGTGCAGCGACGCTGCCAGGCCGGCGCGCTCCGAGCTGCTCAGGTAGCGCTTCATGTCGAAGGTGGACTCGAGTTGGAAGACCTGGCTGCGCGAGAAGACCGTGCGCGTCTTCTTCTTGCGGCACGCGGGCTTCTTCTCCGGGCTCTCCGCGCCCTTCTTCCAGTCCTCGGCGCCCGGCGTCGCCGCCGCCGTCGCAGCTGCCGTCCCTACACTCGCCCCGGCTCCGCCGCCGCCGGACGCCGCCTCGCCCTCCTTCTTGCCCTCCTCCGAGTCGCTCTCCTCCAGAATGATCTCGTCGGGGCTCTTGGAGTCCAGCTCCTTGTGGTCGGGGTCTGCCTTGAGCAGCGGCTCGGGGGAGTCGCGGTCGGTGCCCGAGGCGGGGGAGGAGTCTCGTAGGAGGGCCTTGTCGGAGGCTGGGGAGACACAGACAGACGGACACACACACACACACACACACACACACACACACAGAGCCTTGAGCAAGGCCCTGGGCGGCGACATCACACTATGCCCAGGCGCCCCGCGTTTCCCGGCTGCGCTCGGGGAGGTGCGTCCAGCGGCGCGGGATACCCCGGCACCCGAACACCTGCGCGCAGGCGGTGGCATGGCCGCTTCCTTCCAGAGCTCAGCATCCCGGTCCTCGGGGCCCCGCAAAGAGATGTGCCTGCAGCTTGGGTCCACCCGGGTCACGCCCTCCTTCCAGGCCGCGTCCCTAGGCCCGGTGGACAGAGGCGACTCCATTCAAACTCCAATCCCCTAGTCCCGGGAGGCGCTGCGCCCCCAGGCTGCGACTCCGCTTCTTTTCTCACCAAGTGGGATTGGACTGACTTCCCGGCAGCGCGGCCAAACCCGCGCGGACAGGGCTTGCAGCTCTGGGGCCGCAGACGTTAGGATCAAGTTGCCCAAACCGCGGGCTTGGGGACCCCGGGGGAGGCAGTTCTAAGGCTACGGTGGGGAGCGAGAAGCTCGCGGGGGAGGGGGACGTGAAAAGTTCAGAGAGACAGAGAGAGAGAGAGAGGTCGGTACCTTCAGGTCGTGGGAGATGGCCGCCAGCGGGGGTCAGGGTGTAGGGGTACCACCAGGCCGGGGACCGCTCCAGGTAGTGCGCAGGCAGGGTAAACCTCTGCGCCGGGATCTCAAAGCGGGGAAAAGCCAGGTCGCCCACCTGCGAGAGCGCGAAGCCCGCTGCGCCCTCCAGGGCCCCCTTGGCTGCTGCGGCGGCGGCGGCGGCTGCAGCGGCGGCGGCGGCCGAGGCCGGCGCGAAGAGCGTCCGTGGGGGCGGCTGCGGTTTAGGGGGCGGTCGGTGGTGGTCTCCGTTGAGCAGGTTCTTGATGGAGAACGGGGACTCCTTGGGTGCGGCGAGCGGGGGCGCCGGCGGCGGCGGCGGGGGCTGCGCGCTGGCGGTGCCGGGGGTGTCGGGCCCGGGCTCGGGCATGGTCCCCTCTCCTCCGGGTCCCCGGGAGGGAGGGAGCGGGACTGGCGGGCGGCCGGGCGAGCAGGCGAGCGGCCGGAAATCAGACCATAAACGGAACTGAACTACCGGGCGCAAACTCGGGGGCCGCCCCGGGCGCAAATCCAGCCGCTGTAGGGCGGGGTGAGGCCCCGGCCGGGGCGGGCTCGCATGGGGGGAGGGGTGCGGGAGGGCGGGGAGCGGCCCGGCCGCGACACCCGGAGAACGAGGCGGCTTGGCGGCGGCTGCAGCTCCCCGGGAGGAGGCAGCCCGAGCAGTCCCCGGCTTGGGGCTGCGTCAGTCCGGCGCCGGATGCTAATGATGAAATCAAAATGTCATCCAAGTTAAATGCGGGGAGTATACGGCGATTGGGCGCGTACAATGGCAAATGGGATTAGGCGGGCGAAGGCGCAGCCGAGCCCCGGTCCCGCAGCCGCCTCCGCCACCGCCCCCTCCTCTCCTTCCCTTGGATTTTGGCGCTTTGGCTTCGGGCTATAAGAGCCCGCCTGTTATTGGCTTTATATAGTCCAATTAGGCAGCAAATGAGGACAAGCCTATTAGCACAAAAGGATATTGGCTCCCGTTAAAGAGGCACTCGGAGCGCTCCTGGGAGCGCAGGAGGCGAGCGACGGACTCGGAGCCGGCGGCGCCCCCGGCCCGAGCGCACTTACAGCCACGAGCCCGGAGCCCACGCCTCCCTCTCCCCCGCCCCCACTACCCCCCTCGGCTCGGGTCCCCGCTTTCCGCCGCCAGGCCTGCGGGAGGGGGAGGGGGGCCGGGCCCGCCGGGTCACCTCGGGGTTATCCGCGCTCGCAGCTGCAGTTCCCCTGCGCCTAGGAGCTTGACAGGGGCCCGCCGCCCCCACGCGGCTGGAGAGCCACGCAGCGCCAACCCAGGAGGCAGGCAGGCTGGACGCGACCTCGGATCGCGGCGAACTCAGCACTTTCCTACCCTTGGGGGTCCGGCGGCTAGTGCATTTCCCCCAAAGCCGGCTTAGGAGGGAGCGTCCGCGAAGAGCGGGAACTTGGGTCCTCCGTCCGCCGTCTAGCACAGAGGAAGGGGATGGGGTCTACGGGCTCAAGAATCCACGTAGTCTTGGTCTCTGGCCCCGGAGCACTGCAGGGTGAGCCTTCCCCGGGCAACAGGAGCGACTGCGCGTGGCTGCGCCCCGCCGTGAGCGCGCAGCCGTGACCGACGTCTGCGCGTTCCCCGGCGGCGTGGCTGGGGCAGCCGTGTTCCCGCACCGACGGCTGCGCCCCGAGCGTGCCCATTACGCCTGCGGCCCGGAAGAAGACGGCGCTCGGTCCCCGCGGCAGGTGCACAAAACTGCCTCCGCTGTCTGGGACGCGGGGAACCGAAGGCGCGGCCGTGCGCATTCCTCCGCCGTGACCCGGACCGCGGCGTCCCAAGCACAGCCTTGTCCCCGGAGAGTCGCACAGGGCAGCGAAGGAGCAAGTGGGTAGAAGTCGGCTTACTGGCTCCTCTGGTGGCACAAGGAGCCCTAGGCACGGGCATTTCAGATCGCAGCTTTTTAAGCATCAGATAAGTCAGAACCGTGTGTGAGCGGGGGAGCGGAGAAGTGTCCCTACCCTAGAGGCCGGAAAGAGAAAGGTGGCAAACTGGCCTCAAGGCCCTTCGCTTCCACATACCCACGGTCTTGGGGTCCCGTCATCTCCTTCCTCCGCCCTTGCCCTGTATTGGCAGAGGAGACGGTTTGGGGGGACCCCCGAGGGAAAAGAGGGTCTGGTTCATGTTTTCGGACCCGTAGCTTCACAGAACGGATCTCGGTGGGAGGTTGTTTGTTGTTGTTGTTTGTTTGTTTGTTTTGCTGTTTCCCTGAGCAGACGGGAGTGAACCCTGCTGTGTCACTCTGATGATCTAGGGCTATTATCAACAGTAACGATGGCCATCAACGCCTGGCTCCCCTGGAATTTGAACTGGTCTCTCCTAGAACGCACAATCCTACGCTATCCAAAAATCTGAGTTGGAATCGATCAGAGACGCAAACGGGGTGGTTTTCAGAGGCGAAAGCAAAGCGGAGAGACAGCGGTCTAAGTAGCCAACCCGAGCTCTACACCATCCCCTCCTGCCGTCCCCTCCCCAGGTCATTTTCTCCCCAACCGCACCAGCCACTCCCACCAGCTGTGCGGGGTTCGGCGCCCACTGCCTGCGCCTGAGAAGCCCCCGCTTGCCCATGCGAGCTTGGGTGGCGTGCGAACTCTCGCCGCCCGCCGGGCGAGGACGCAGGCTATCTTGGGCAAAGTTCGGACGCACGGAAGTCGCCTTTTGACTGAGAGAAACGGAAACGTGTCTCGTCTCCCTGGAAGGAGCGCCCGGCACACGTGGCGGGAAGGCCGCGGAGGGTTCCGTCTAGGGCTGTGGTCTGCTTCTGAATCGCAGCGGGGAGACTAGGTCCAGACTAGGCCGGCCATTGCCGACGTGGGGGATGGACTGCTGGCTCGTCCTTCGTCGCCCTGCCAGGTTCCCTGTCTCTCCTCGCTGGTGCACGCTGCTGGTGAGCGAGACGAGCGTGGACGAGGAAGTGGCTCAGGTGACAACCCTCCCCCCTGAGCCATCTTCCGAATTTGGGAGGCTGGGCTTAAACAGCATGGAGGAGATCTTTCTCTTTTACTTGGAGGAAGTTCGTGGACATGGGTCTCCAGCCGGGGACTCTGACGTGGGGCACGTGGCAGGTGTGTGTGGGGCGGGGGAAGAGCGTGTTACCTTCTGCTTTCTTGCGGGAGAGACTCCATTCATAGTCAGGCAAACAGCACCCTCTACGGGGCATCCTCTAAACCAAGCCTGCGGGCTGGGCAAGAGAAACCGCAGTACCTGCCGCAAAGCACTGAAAACCCGCTGGGGTCTTAGCTTTCCCCTCCGCGCCGAGAAGACGAGTGCACCCCTTCACCCGCTTCCCAACCCCCAGGATTCTAAGAGAGAAGCAGAGGATGGAAGGCCTGGCCGGCACAGCAAGTGGCCTCACCTATTTCTCACCCTCCTCTCCAAGCTTCCTGCCCATTTGGGGGCGCCCTCCGAGTTCTTCCCTCTCCCAACGGCCTCCGAGTTCTTCCTGGGCGTGGGCCGCCTGGTTGGTCTCGCGGCGTGGGATGGGGTCAGCAGGTGCTGACAATAACCACTTGTGGGAGTGCTTCAACACCTGTGTGAAGGCACCAACGAGTCCACGGTTCTGGTGGTTCTGGTTGCAAGTCGATGCCCACTGGACTGGGTTTTTCAGAGTTTAGAGCTTGTGGAAACCTGAGGTCTTCAGCGACCTGTTTTGCAAATCTTAAAGGAGCCTCCGTCCCCAGCCTCCAGGCCCTTTCCCGGGCTGCTCCAAGGTAGCCGAATCTTCTGCCAGCGCAGTTATTTGCAGCTCTAATGAACTGCAGCTTGGCCGGGGGGGGGGGGGGGGGGGGGGGGGGCGGGGACGAGGAGGGGGACCTGGGCCAGCAAGTTAAATTTCTGTTTGCAGTGTTGGCATCCCTAGCAGGTGCTGGTGGGTGCTGGGAAAGCAGTGGAAGATGGTCCAGGTGGTCCACCTGCGGTGACCCCGATGGAGTTCCTGACTGACCTAGTCGTGGCTGTCGCGAGCATCTGGAAAGCACCTGCAGATTCTGGCTCTTGTGCTTTTTCTGCCATCCTGCCTTTCACATAAACACATCTTTTAAAAAAAGATTTATTTTATTTTTATCACAAAGTCAGATCTACAAAGAGGAGGAGAGACAGAGAGGAAGATCTTCCATCCGATGATTCACTCCCCAAGTGACTGCAACAGCCAGTGCTGCGCTGATCTGAAGCCAGGAGCTGGGAACTTCTTCTGGGTCCCCCACGCAGGTGCAGGGTCCCAAAGCTTTGGGCCGTCCTTGACTGCTTTCCCAGACCACAAGCAGGGAGCTGGATGAGAAGTGGAGCTGCCGGGATTAGAACCGGCGCCCATATGGGATCCCAGGGCCCCACACAAACACATCTTTAAAAGCAACAGATAAAGGGCCAGCATTGTGTCCCGTAAGCTTACACCAGATGCCTGCACCAGCACCTCATATGGGTTCCAGTTCCAGTCCTGGCTGCTCCACTGCCGATCCAGCTCCTCAATCATGCACCTGGAAAAGCAGTGGGAAGTGGTCCAGTGCTACGTCCTTAGCAACCATGTGGAGACCCAGATGAAACTCTTGGCTCCTGGCTTTAGTTTGGCCCAGACCTGGCTGTTGCAGCCTTTTGGAGAGTGAATCAGCGGATGGAAGATCTGTCTCTCTCTGTGTCTCTGTAAAAATTAATCTTAAAATTTGAAAAAAAGTTGGGGGCTGCATGGTGACTCAGTGGCTAAATCCTCACCTTGCAAGCACCAGCTCCCATATGGGCAGTAGTTTGTGTCCTGGCTGCTCCATTTCTCATCCAGCTCCCTGCTATGACTTGGGAAAACAGCAGAATATAGCCCAAAGCCTTGGGACCTGGCACCCATATGGCAGACCCAGAAGAAGCTGCTCACCTCTGGCTTTGGATTGGCTCAGCTCTGGCCTTGTGGCCGTTTGAGGAGTGAACCAGCGGATGGAAGGTCTTTCTCTGTCTCTTCCTTCGTTCTGTAAACCTAATCTACCTTTCCAATAAAAAGAAACAAAATATATATTTAAAAAAAAACTTGAAAGAGGGCAGGGCTTACATGAAGGCAGTCAGCAGTGCTCATTCAAGGCCAGGCACTATAATTTGAAGAAGTGGCAGGTGGGGCAACTGAGGCATGGAACATGCCACAGGCAAACCGGAAAGTACTACATTGGACCTGGCGTCATGGGCTTTCCAGAAGGACAGCGCAGACATGCCCTAAGAAAGCACCGTGTAAGTGCTCACGTGGTTGCCAACACTCCTCATTCATTCGGTCTTGCAGATGAACACACGGATCCACAGGGCCACCTGTGCAGGGTTTCCATGTGGCAGCTGGCACCGCCCAGACAGGAAGAGATGCTTGAGAGCTGGCTGCCTGCTGCAGGACCTCCCTCTCTGGCCGAGGCTGGAGCTGGAAGGCTCACACGGCCTCTGCTCTTCCTCTTTCGCCCCAAACTGAGAGCCTTTCTTTCACGTCAAATTATTTGCAGGTAGCTCTTTTCAGAATTTTCTATATGAGAAAAGAAATTTAGATTTTTGCATTTTGCTCCATTACATCTGACCTTCTAGAAGGGTCTGGATATTCTGGGGGCTCTGGCTGGTAATTTACTGTGGCCCCCAGACTGGATAGGTCCTCCTCTGCACCTACCAAGCAATGGTATGCGTCAGAATGTACCACTCTGAGCCAAGCGGGCAGCCTTGCAAATTACAGGAAGATTCCCCTTGTGGGAAGGCAGCACCGGATCCCCGCCTCCACGCTGGGGTGTCACTCCCTCCCTCTGAGAACCGGTGTGCTCCCCGTGGCAGAGCCATCTGGCCTCAGAGCTGCACAGAGGCCCTGTTGTAGACATTCCTTCTAGAACCATTTCTCTTTTTTTAAACATTTATTTTAGGGCCTGGCGCAGTAGCGTAGTGGCAAAAGACCTTGCCTTGCATGCACCGGGATCTCATATGGGTGCTGGCCCTAATCCCGGTGGCACCGCTTTCCATCCAGCTCCCTGCTTGTGGCCTGGGAAAGCAAGCTAAGATGGTCCAAGGCTTTGGGACCCTGCACCTGAGTAGGAGACCCAGAAGCAGCTCCTGGCTCCTGGCTCCTGGTTCCTGGCTCCTGGCTTCGGATCGGCTCAGCTCTGGCCTTGCAGCTACTTGAGGAGTAAATCAGCAGATGAAAGACCTTCCTTTCTGTCTCTCCTCCTCTCTATAGATCTGCCTTTCCAATAAAATTAATAAAATAACGGGATTAGAACCAGCACCATATGGGATTCTGGGCGTGCAAGGCTAGGACTTTAGCCACTAGGCCACTGTATTGGGCCCTCTAAAACCTTTGTTTCTGTTACATGGCTGAGATAGGGTGGTGGCTACAAAAGAAATCCTGCCAAACAGCCAGAACACCACCACAGCAAGCAGAAAGCAATGACAGGAACTCTAAGGAAGTGTGCTCCCTGTGAGTGCAGTGGGAGACATGACAGAGGCAGGAGGGGCTGACCTCCTGGGGCCTGAGTGTCCTGGTGGGAAGTTTCTCTTTACTCTGAGTGAAATAGAGGTCCCCAAGCAGCTCATTTTTTAGATTGCCAAAATAACAGAGACAAACCCTCCAAAGAAAGAGATTATTTGGGAATAACAGAAGATTATGAAACGCAGACAATGGTGGGTCATGGGTTCATCCAAAGGGGTTGGGACAAAGCAGAAAGCCTTGGTCATAGAGACTTGAAAGTTGGCACCTGCTCACTGGTGACATCAGCTCACTGGGCAGGTGTCCTTGCAGGACTGGCTTGTCAGGAGTGCCTCGTTTCCTAGGGACTTCTTGAGAGAAGGCACACGTGTCCAAGGGCTCCTTCCTCCTGGCCTTCTGGTTCCATTTTGTTCCAATTTGACATAAGTGACTCCACTTTCCTGTTGATAACTTCCCTAAAATCAGCCTTTTCAGCATGATTTTCACACTTTGTGATGCCCACATTTTGAGGATAGAGTTTGGTGGGCGTTGGCAAATGTGAACACCCTGAGTCCCAGTCGTCCCCCTGGCGCTTTGCAGCTGACCCCCTAAGGACTCACCCGGTAGACCATACTTATGATTCTACCATTAATGCTTCATTTGGTTCTACAAGTTCAAATAACAATGTGTGGTGTTTTGCTTTTTAACTGAGGAGTGACACAACTTTACAAATTCATTCTAGAAGCTAGCATTGCATCGTAGTAGGTAAAGCCACTGCCTGCCGTGCCTGAGTCCCATAAGGACACCATTTGAGTTCCGGCTGCTCCACTTCCCATCTGGTTCCCCAATAATGCACCTGAGGAGGCAGTGGGAGATGGTCCCAGTCTTTGGGCCCCTGCGCCTGTGTGGGAGACCCAAAGGAAGTACCTGACTCCTAGCTTCAATTCAGTTTGTCTCTAGCTGAAGAAACTATGCAGGGAGTGAACTAGCAGATGGAAAATCTTTCTGTGTCTCTCCTCCTCTGGCTCTTTCTGTAACTCTGATTTCAATTTTTAAAATGTCTTTTAAACTAAACTCATAACCCTAGAACTAATCAAGAAAATGGCGTCCACAAGGATCAGCATTGGAGATGTAGCCGCTGCTTATAGTATCAACATCCCCCATTGGAGAGCTGTTTGGAGTTCTTGCTACTTTGTTTTCAACCCCGGTTCCTGCTAAAGAGCCTGGGAAAGCAGCAGATGACGGCTCCAAGTGCCTGGGCTCTGGAAAGCGTGGATGGAGTACAGGCTGCTGGCTTCGGCTTGGTCCAGCCCCGGGCTCAGCTCTGGCCATCGTGGCCATTTGAGAAGTGAATCAGTGGTTAGCTCTTTCTGTCTCTCTCTGTAAATCTGCCTTTCCAATAAAAAGAAATCACATATATATATGTATATGTATATGTATACACGAATGCTGTCTCACCCAGTAGACTTCCAGCTCCCAGCCACCAGGCTCGAGTGATCTTTCTGGTCTCCAGCGGCCCCTGGGGCTCCCTCTGTGATGCCCAACCCTTGAGCTGGAGGGCTCCTCCTTCCCCTATACTGTTTCTCTTTGTGCAGGTGGCTGTGCTGGGAATGAGGGGCTCAGCAGCACTGGCCCAGCCTGCTGAGTGTGAGAAAACTCTCTTCCCACTGCAGAGCTGGCAGCCTAGCCCTCCTGGCTCCTGGTGGGGCCGTGCCAACCGCCTTGGGGCGGGCCCTCTCCTCAGCCCATCCCCGGCCGGGAAGAGGGTCTGCTCTGGATGTTCCCTTCCACCTCCAGGGAGGCGCCTTCGTTTGGTGCTCCTTACCATCATGGCTGAGGAAGGACCCATCCTTCCTGAATCTTCACCTCTTTCCTGCCACACAAGTGTGGCCCAATAGAACCATTTAATGGGCATGTGGCTTTCGGCAGGTTGCACAGCCACAGAGGTGGGGCGGGGGTAGGGGGAGGTGCACACACAGAGTCTGAGCAGAGATCATTGCCCTCACGTGGGCCCTCAACTTCCATCAGTCAGCAGCAGGTCTCTGGAATAGCAATCCTATCTCCTAGTCGTCCAGCCTTGCCTGGTGATCATTTAGAGAGTGAACCACAGAGGATGTGTACGGGCCCGGCGGCGTGGCCTAGCGGCTAAAGTCCTCGCCTTGAACGTGCCAGGATCCCATATGGGTGCCAGTTCTAATCCCGGCTGCTCCACTTCCCATCCAGCTTCCTGCTTGTGGCCTAGGAAAGCAGTCGAGGACGGCCCAAAGATTTGGGACCTTGCACCCGGAAGAGGTTCCAGGTTGCGCTCACTTGGGGAGTGAAACATAGGACGGAAGATCTTCCTCTCTGCCTTTCCTCTCTGTATATCTGACTTTGTAATAAAAATAAATGAATCTTAGAAAAAAATCGGTGTGTGCACATGTGTGCGTGTTGCGCTGCTTTTTAAGTACCTAAAAATGAGTGAACAAATATTGCAAACCAACATTATTTTACAGTTCTGGGGCCACATGTCCAAAATCAAGGAGTCTGTGATGAGAGTGGACTGTGAGGGTGCCTGTGCCCCCCTGTAGGTGCTAGTATGAGCCCCAGTTGTCCCACTTTCATCACAGCTCCCTGCTAATGCACTGGGAAAACTGTGGTGGGCAGCCCAGATGCCTGGACCCCTGTACCCACATGGGAGATCCGAATGAGGCTCCTGGCTGCTGACTTCCTCCTAGCCCAGCCCTGGCCACTGCAGGATCTTCCTCTCCCTGCCTCTTGCTTTCTCTCTGTAACTCTGCCTTCCTAATAAATACATTCATCTTAACAACGTTAACGATAATAAAGAGGCAGCAGGGCCCCTTTCCTTCTGAGCTTCTACAAAGGAATCCATCCGGGGAAGGAGGTCTCCCTCCTCATTTAGTTTCTGGCAGGCCTTGGCATTCTGTGGCTTGCCGCGTCCCCAGTGCCCCTCCTGCCGGTGTCTTCACATGGCCAGCTGCCCTTTGAGTGGGCTCCTAGCTCTTCAAGAGGCTACAGATGTAGACACCAGTTACTAAACCACTGTGATTCCACATTGGTGACCTCTGCAAAGCTGGGCTTTCCAAAAAGGTCTTATTCGCTGCTCCTGGGGGCTTAGAACTTGATCATGCATGTTTAGGGGGACACAACTCAGCAGTGCACCATAATCCCCACCTCTGAGTGCTCACGTCCTTGTGTGATCCCCTCCCCTTGAACGTGGCCCGGATCTAGGAACTCTATTCTAACCAAAACAACACAACAGAGCAAGGGGGTGTCACTTCTGTGACTGGTTTACCAAACTTTGCCATAGAAACTACAGAAACTTGGTTGATTGATTCTCTCTCCGCGCCCTTCTTGGCTTGGAGGCTTTGATGATCTTGGGTTGGCCTCCTATTGCCATACTCAGTGAGACACGAGGTCCTCAGTTCCACAGCTGTGATGTCCCTTCCAGAACACCCGTTGGGTTTGGAAATGGATCTTTCCCTGATGAAGTCTTCAGATGAGAGTCCAGACCATGGGCTGTGTGATAACACCTGGAGCCAAGGACAGCGTGGGTGCTCCTGACCCGTGGAAACTATGACATAATAAGCGTGTGTTTCTGAAAGCCACTAAGCTTGTCAGATAAATTTTTTTTTTTGCATGGTAAACCTGCTCCCTGGGCATTTAATGTGTTCATCATGAAGACCTCAGCAATGAGTAGCCATGGAAGAATTTGCAATAGATTAAAGGGTCTGATCAGATTTTTTATTTAGGAAAATCATGTTGATACAATGAAGGATTTGTCCGTGCAGGGAGGGCCCAGAGGCTGTGAAACTGGTTAGGAAGTGATGAATGAAGATTTAACAGGTTCAAGTGCAACTAATACTCAGATTAGAAAGCAGAACATTCCAGAATCCTGAAAGGCTTTTTCGTGTTCCCATCCTGTCAGCCCTCCCTGTCTCTGGCACGTCCAACAAAAACAACTACCATCCTGACCTCGATTTTTTTCTGTGCATTTAAATGTTGCGGGCATGGATTTTGACTATTGCATCTCTTGAGTGTTGGGCTCCTTTTGCAAACATGTTTATGAGCACTATCTACTATGTTATGTAATATTGCAGTTAACTTGCTTTCCTTGATGTCTAGTGATGTTTGCATTGCGTTAAATCAGTACAACCACATTTTTTTAAATAAATCTTTTTCTTTTTTTTTTAAGATTTATTTTATTTTTATTACAAAGTCAGATATACAGAGAGGAGGAGAGATAGAGAGGAAGTGGAGCTGCCGGGATTAGAACCAGCGACCATATGGGATCCTGGCGCATTCAAGGTGAGGACCTTAGCCACTAGGCCACGCCGCCAGGCCCAGTACAACCACATTTTAAAAAGCCATTTCACTGTTCACGGACGCGTGAGTTGTTGCCAGGTTGGAAGAATGAGCCACACTCGTCTAGTTGTAGTTAATACGTTTCAGTGAACATACGTGTGGATTTCCGTTGAATATTCTAGGACTGGAACTGTGGATCTTAGGATATGCATGAATTCCTTTGGAAAAAACCAAATGGTGTGAAGGAAGTGAGGACTCGGGTGGGGATCTGCTTCTGCTAGAACTACTGGTGTCACCCTGGCCAGGCTTCCCACAGAGCCTGGGCTTATATTTTGAAAAGTTTTTGGCTATTGTTGTTCTTGCTACTGTCCCACGTCTTCCTCCTGACTCTTTAGAAAATAAAGGCAAGTCTGTGTGCTGTGGCTGTGCAGTGGTCTGGCCAGGTTCGGTTGCGATTAAAAAAAAAAAAAAAAAAGGTATACAATACAAAATGCCAAGGCAAGGCTGCCTGTGCCGGTCAGGAGTGCAGCACCCAACCAGCACACCTCCCATTGGTTTAAGTGAAGCATGAGTGTGTGATGGCCAGAACCAGGATGGGCTGCAGTACTCATTGGTTCTAGTGGAGGTCGGGGCTGAGAATAGAACCAACCCGGCAGTTGCAACCACCAGCCGATCGGGGTGATGGACTGTGGTGGGCACTGTGCTTACTAGTAGTGCATGTAGGAGCCTGGACTGGGAACACCTCAGAGTTTCTTTGGGGATTCCCCTGAACAAAATGGAGGAATCAAAATATTAACCAAGAAAAGATGGAAGATGGAGTAGATCAATCAACCACCTCAGCTATGTGTTTGCAGCGGAAAACTGGACAAGGGGAAACTCTAAGATGGACTATGTCAATCAGTGGACTCTGCACCAGTCTCATCGTACCTGGATTGTGGCTGATGATATGTTGGAGCTTCTAATTGATCGAGGTGATGCTCTGCTGGCTCTGCCCTCGGACCTGAGAGGGCCTCCCTAAGAGGTCGTTGAATTTGGTCAATGGGATGCTGGACTCTATGTATGGTGTATGCTTGCAATGAGGGAATCCCAGAACAACTTGAGCTGTGGCTATGCAACAGGATGGAAGAATCCACCGGGGGGGGGAGGGTTTGGGGTGAAGGGGGGAGAATCCCAGTACCTATGAATTGTGTCACGTAATACATTGTAATTAATGGAGAAAAAATAATAAAATTACAAAAAAAAAATTCAAAAAAAAAAAAAAAAAAAAGAAAAGAAAGGCAAAAATACCAAGTCCCAGGAATGTTGACCAGCTTGCCTTCCTCCCCATCCTCTTGACTCTCCCTGGCAAACTGGCCAAGTTCAAGTATACCAGAGTGAGCTGAGGTCTTCAGCCAGGGTTCAGAGCCTCTGAGATTTCGACAAAACAAAGTTTGTCCTGTAGTCTCAGGTTGAGATGACTTGGTGGCAAGTCATGCGTGGCTAGAAGCAGAAGCCGGCACTTCGGTTCAATTGGCTAATCCTCCACCTCCAAGCGCTGGCATTCCATATGGGCGCTGGTTCATGTCTCGGCTGCTCCATTTCTGTCCAGCTCCCTCCTTGTGCCCTGGGAATGCAGTTGAGGATGACTCAAATTCTTGGGACCCTGTACCCGTGTGGGAGACCTGGAAGAAGTTCCTGACTTTTGATTGACTTGGTGCTGGCCATCGTGACCACTTGGAGAGTGAACCAGCAGATGGGAAATCCTTCTGTCCCTCTTGCTCTGTAAATATGCATTTTGAATAAAAATAAATAAATATATATTTTTTAAAAATAGAAACAGATGTGGTATCAAAGAAGTGGGCTACAATCAGGCACTCCCACTCTGGAGCCTGTGGTGAATTATCCGCTTCCCTTAGGGCTCAGGATCCTCCTGTGATTGGTGGCAGCAGCACAGCCCTGCTGGCCAGGAAGGGCTGAGGCTGGGGAGCACCGGGCATGGTGCTGGACTGTGGGTATCACTCCACAAGCGAGGAGGGGAGGACTGAGAGCGAGGAGAGGCGTGTCGTCTGGTTTGTGCTCATGGAAGGACTGTAGCCTGAGTGGCTGAAACACACAGCATCCCTCTAGGATTGAACGCTAGCCTGCGTGGGATGTTGGCGAGGGCCATCTCCCTGGTCACAGGTGGCTGCCTTCTGCTGTCATCACAGGGGGGAAAGGAGACCATCGTTGCCATGTCTCTCACAAGGGCGCTAACTGCACTCGTGGGGGTTTCACCCTCATGATCTCATCACCCACCATTGCGCTGCAGCTGCACATGCGCAGACTTTGAGAGAAGAGACGCAAACATTCTACGCTCGGTGCAGGAAGATCCTGAAGCCCGAAAGTCATCAGTGCGGCTGTCACTGTGGCTCTGGGGACCCACCAGCCTCTCCAGCATCCAGCTGGCTTGCCTTCCCATCCAGCCAGCGAGGGTACATCCTGGAAGGAACTGACTTGGATGTGCTGAGACCCCAGATGTCCACTCTCACCTGCCCTAGCAGCTCCTGCAGAATGGAGGGGCTTGAGAGTCGAGAGTGTGCTCACAGTTCACAGCCACGTTCAGCAGCTGCAGCACCCTGAGGAGCGAGCGAGATGCTGTGGGGGAATCTGTGGTAGGTTTCTGGTGCATGCTCCGTAAGTGCAGCCTGCTGTTCACACGTGCTCCATAGGAGCCACCTGTTCCTTGCATGTTTGTCTTCTTTGCCAATGATGGCACAGAGCAGGGAAGAGGTTCACCATGTCACCCAGTGGGATGCCATGGTCTTAAGTCAGGGCACTCTGAAGCATATCTTGAGATCGGGTTTATTATGAAAGTGCTCCAGAGCCAACACCATAGTATAGCACGCTAAGCCTCCACCTGCAGTGCCAGCATCCCATCTCAGCACTGGTTAGAGCCCCAGCTTCTCTGCTTCCCATCCTGCTCCCTGTTTATGACCCTGGAAAGCAATGGAAGAAGGACCAAGTTCTTGGTACCCTGCACCCCTGTGGGAATCCCAGAAGAAGCTTCTGGCTCCTAGGTTCAGCCTCACTCAGCCTTGGCAGTTGTTACTGTGTAGCTAATGAACCAGCTGGTGGAAGAGTCCTGTCTCTCTGTCTCTCTCTGTAACTTTGCCTTTCAAGTAAAAATAAATCTTAAAAAGAAAAAATCCCCCAGGAGTATGGGGATGGGGAAGCAGGACGCAGAAGGAGCAGATGCCCTGACCACAGCTGTGCGCAGGTGGGTCCTTTGCCTCATGGAGGCTCTGACAGGTGAGCTGTGACCCCGAGCTGTCCCTGGTCCTCATGTCTCTGCTCCCTTGGACAGTCTCTGGTCCAGAACTGCCCTGGGGGACATGAACTGCTGGGTACTTCCGGATCTTAGTTTCAGGGGTTTTCCGAGAGTCTTTGGTGCTTTTCCTTGAAAGCAGAAGGGCTGCTCAGTCAGGGCTGGGCTCGGGAGGCAAGACAAGTGTGCATAGGCCTCAGGGAATGGGGTCCTAGGGGAACTCAGTTTCCTCCCCGTGTTCTCTCCCCACCCAGCCCTTTCTGCTGGATGGTCTAATCCAGCAAGGTGGGCAGGCCCCCAAGGCAGACTTTGGGGCGCTCTGCTGGGGTTGCCCTCCTCCAGGCGGCCATCTCCATGTTGAGGACAAAGGGTGGCTGTCTCTCCGATCTGCTCCTTGTCTTTGGAAATTTGTGGCAACCATTTCCGTTTAAACATATGACAATGAAATCATTAAGGGTTCTGATGCCGAATTAATTACCCAGCAGAGAAGGATCAATTGTGTAAATATATCATTTATGTAATGAGTCCTGTCTGTGATTTAGATGTCCAGAGTGGTTTTTCTTCCAGCTTCTGTCCTGAAAACAAGTCTAGCCTTTGAGTCAGGGCCAAACAAACAGCTTCTATTAGGTCTGAATCCGGGGCATTAAGTGGCCCAAATAGACAGGTGGGGCAGGTGATGCAGGGGGCTGAGATTGTGGGAAAATTGGAGCAATTTGCCAAAATGAGCCAAGTTCTTCCTATTATTCTTCCTGTCTCTGCAGAAAATTACTCTTGAGAAACAGGGAGTGGAAGTTAAACATCCCTTTAAATGACACTTCAGGCATGGCCCATTTCACCACCGCATCCAAGCCCCTTTCTCCCCGGACACCGGAGTCCAGTGGTGACAGCTTTGCCTGAAAAATGAGCCAGCAGAGGCCCCCAAACATTTAACATTCTTGGGAGCCTCAGAGCGGGCCGTCCAGCACACAGCCTGCCCGCACAGCCCCTGGGCCTGGCAGCCAATTTACTTTCTCGCAGCCTGCAGCCAAGATATTGGGTGGCTCCTCTTGGGGGGCGGGGGAGGCAATCGCTGCTACAAAGCCCTAGGATCCATCCTGACACTCTTTATTGAACAGGCCTCCGCGCCGAGAGGACCCTTTGCCCCCTGTTCCCACCCCTTCGGACAGATCTACCTCTCACTGCCTCGAGGACACAGCTGACTCTCCCTGGGCCTGTGTCGAACCTGGCTCCCGGGCACGTCCAGCCACGCGTATGGAAGGCACGGGGTCGGCAGCTGAGGGGCTGGGGAAGGAGAGAGAGAGGCTTCCGCACACAATCTCCTAAGCTGGGATCCCCACACTCTGGCTTCCCGGGGGCTTCGCTCCTGCCTTTCCCTTTCAGGCCTAAAGTGCAGGGAAGGCAGGGGGTGGAAAGGGAGCTGACTTGAGCCCCACCGCGGCTCTGCTTGGTCCCTGCAGGCCCGGGAGTTGGGAGTCGGTTTCCTGGTATGGAGGGGCATAACCCTAACACCCATCCTGGGAAAGCAGCAGGGCGCTCAATCTGTTTCAGATGGTGAAGCCTTGAACATAAATGGTCCAGGAAGCTTTGGCCTTGGGGAGAATGAGATGGTAAGGGGGTGATTACACATCAAATGCCATGTATTTGTCAGGAATTCATTGCTTAATTGATGTTTTATTGCTCCCACTGACATGTGTGATCGAAATGAAATTGCATCTGTAGGGACGGAAGTGAAATTTATTTCTGCTTGTATCTTAATGAAGGGAATAAAGCATCAATTAAACAATGAAGATGGCATATACTTGATGGATGACCTCAAGAAGGAATATTACTCACTAAAATGTTATTTTACAATTTACAGTAATGGAGCACCTGGCAGTAGCGGGGCGAGGCACCGTTCACACATTCTTCATTATCTAAAAATAGCAAAAACATGTATCATTATTAAAGAATATAAGAAAACTTCACTTTCAGTATCGTGGGACCAGCAACTACTCCGCCGAGTTTCTCAGCAGATGAAGAGCAACTCTAAGGAGAAGGCGAATGGAGAAGGGAGCATATTTTCTGTGATCTTGATTTGTCAAACCATTATTTTATACGTTTTAAAGTTTTATTTATTTATTTCAACGGGCAGAGAGACAGAGAGAGCGAGCTCCCACTGACTGGTTCGCTTCCAAGTGCCTGCACTAGGCTGGGCTGGGCCGGCCAGAGACCAGCAGTCAGAACCCAGGTGGCATCTCCTGGCGTGGCTGGCAGGGACTCAAGTCACTGACCACCATCTGTCATCTTCCAGGAGGCACAGTAACAGGAAGCTGGACTTGACCCCACGTCCTCTGATGAGCACAGGCATCCCAAACGGTGTCTCAGCACTGCACCCGATGCATGCTCCCCTGATCTTCCAAATGAGGCTGAGAAAGGGCCCTGGAAACCAGATCAGGGAAAGAAGCTGCTCACTGGGCTGGGAATCTTCGTTCAGCTGAACCCCGCTGCTTTAAGAAGCACGGAGGCTCACGGCAAACATAGAGCAGCTTTGGGATTTGAACCCTGCTCAGTGGGGCACTGTGGGTCCAGTCTCTCCACTTCCTGCATCACTCATCCCAGACAAGGTCCACACAGCACTTAGGAGAAAAGCCTTGGGAGTGTGAGGGCCAAGGGGGTAGGAAGCAGTTTTCCAAAAAGCAAAGGCATCAGGGCGTGTGGAGGCTGGGGAATGAGAACCCCAGGGCAGGCCTGGACAGTTCTCAAAGCGGAGTTCGTATATAACCGGAAGAAACAGGGGCAGGATTTGGCGCGCACACACACACACACACACACACACACACACACACACACACACACACACCTGCATCCCTCTGCTTCTTGAACAGTAAAATCTAAACCAAAAAATGGCTAAATAAATTCTGTTTTGGGCAATAGAATATTACATAGGCCATCCACACTGGTGCTTTTGAAGGCTGTTCAATGACAAGGAACCGTTCTCATAATAACGAAACAGGGACATGGTTTTCAAAAGCACAGTGAATCTGCGTTACGGAGAGAAGACCTTGCAAGGTGCAATCATGAAGCTTACAGTTTGGGGCAATGGAATAATGGATAATTTTGGTTTTTTGTGCTCTTGTATACATTTCAAATTCTCTGCAATAAGCAAATCTTTTAATCAGAAGTTTTTTTTTTCCCAGAAGGATAAAATATTCAAAGGGAAGTATTTTGGGGATAAAATGCTCTTTGTCATAAAGCACAATGAGCATAAAAGGACTAGTATGGGCTTCTTCAAAACATCGATTTGCCTTCAAACTTAAGGACAAAATAACTACTTGATTGTAATTTGGAAAGTCACTTAATTGTGAAGCTGATGGTTAAAAATAAACATATTTGGGCCTGGCGTGATGGCTCGACTGGCTAATCCCGCACCTCTAAGCACACCTCTAACCATGTAGATGCTGATTCATGTCCTGGCAGCTCCACTTTCCCATCCAGTTCCCTGCCTGTGGTCTGGAAAGCAGTGGAGGACAGCACAAGTCCTTGGGAACCTGGAAGATGCTCCTAGATCCTGGCTTCAGATGTGGCCATTTGGGGAGTGGACAGCAGATGGAAGAAGATACTTCTCTCTTTATAAAAAAATCATTTATTTTTTATTGGAAAGGTAGATTTACAGAGAGAAGGAGAGACAGAACGATCCTCCATCATCTGCTGGTTCACTCCCCAAGTGGTTGCAATGGCTGGAGCTGAGCTGATCCAGAACTAGGAGCCAGGAGTCTCCCCTGGGTCTCCCATGGGGGTACAGAGTCCCAAGGCTTTGGGCCATCTTGTACTGCCCTCCCATGCTGCAAGCAGGGAGCTGGATGGGAAGTGGAGCAGCTAAGACATGAACCAGTGCCCATAAGGGATCCTGGTGGTTAGCAAGGCGAGGACTTTAGCCACTAGGCTATTGTGCTGGGCACTAAGTCTCTCTCTCTCTCTCTCTTTTTTAAATAAGTAATTGTCAGCAGGAGCCCCAGGTGACTCTCACACTCACCTGAGCCCAGACCCCTTGTTGCTGCCGCTGTGGTTGTGACAACCACACGGTGACTTCTAACTAAACACACAGTGAAATTTAGTCTTTAGCTCTTTCTGTAAAACAGCTCACCTTCTAGAACATGGATATGAATGGCAATTTGGGCTTTTTGGCAGAGGAAAGAGCAGGAACTTCTGTTTAGTTTTGCTCATTTGGCTCCAAGGAGGGATGGGCTTAAGCTCTGCCTGCTGGTCTCAGCTCCGTGGACTGGCTCGGAGCTCTGGCGGGATAGGAGCAAGATTCAGGCCAGAAAGTGGCAGTTTCACTCTGGGCACAGACAACAGGGCTGTGGAGCTCAGCGCAGGGAGCAGGAAGCCAACCTTGTGCCCCTCCACGGAGGTGACATCCCCCCACCCACAAAAAAAGAATGGTCATGGGAACCCCCACCTGGAGGCAGTGGAATTTGGCTGAAATAGTTAATTGGAAAGAAGAAAGAGCACGGAGTAATGCCGGGAGATGTGGGGATGCTGGAGAACAGGCTCAGAATGAACCCAGAACGGAAGGTGTTTAGAAAGCAGCAGGTGCAAAGTCCCAAGGGACACACTCCTGCTGAGTATGGCTGCCCCTGAGACCACCAGCACAGATCGCCACAGACTAGCCACCTGCTCTGTAGACCCTGCAGACAGCAACTTTGCAGGTGGTGGCTGATCCACGCCGGCCGGGTCAGCCACCATGTGCTAGCTGCCAGGTGACTTGCCCCCGTCAGCTTCAGCTATGGCAGCAAGACCCTGCTTCTGCCTCCAACACCCTGACAGCGATGGCCTTCTGCTTCGTGGGCCCAGCCTTCCCACGGCAGGTGACTGAAGCACAGCACATTTATAGAGAGAGTTAGGTGAGAAAATGAGGGCAAAACACTTGGCGCAAATCGGAGAGCTCACTGAGGCCTACTGCAGTCACTGTCACAACGTTTGCCATTATTTTGCTAATTACCATCCATGAGATTCAGACTTGGCTGATTGGATGCTGCTGCTAGCAGAACGATGCAGGTTTTGTGCAAAAAGGAGGGTGCCAGATGTGAAATTCTAAAAAGACAGCTTTTGCATAGGAAACATTCCACTCAAAAGAATCAGCAATGTTTAACCAATAACCGGCTCCAGTAACTGTGTGCACTGTGCGGTACATTGGTCAGTGGATGGCTTCCGGGCCTCAAATCTGTGGAGAAGAAGGGCTCTTTGGGGCAGAGGGTGTGGGATGCCGCCCCCATCACAGTCCCTCTTCCCCAGAATAGACCTCAGCTTCCATATGAACACTTTGCCAGCTGGCATAAGGAGACCAATGGCGGCCCAGCCTTCTTTGCGGCTGCAGCGACCATGCTGTTACCCTCTGGTGAAGCTGGCCAGCTCAGAGGTGTCGTAAATACCTTTGGGGCTTCTGCTTAAGGTTTCTGTTCTGCGTAACCAAGTTAAGCTCCGATTGTCACCTCTATTTAGTGCGTAGGGAAGCTGGGGTTCAGGGAGCCAAGCATGGCACTTGAATGCTGCAGGGCTGGTGGGGTTAGGTCCATTTGCCTCAAGAGAGCCAGGCTCTCTCCAGCATGCCATCTTGCCTTTGAGAAAAATGACAGGGTTCAGGCATAACCTGGATGTATCAAAGGCACCAGTGGGAAGGTGGGCGGAGAAGTGCTGTCGGATGCTGGCACCCAAGTAGCCACTTCCACGGTGAGAATGAAGGACACTTCTGTTTCCCTGGCAAGCTCCTCCCTGCTGGCCTTGGGCAACCACTGACCTGCTTTCTGTCGCTGTAGATTAGCATTGCCCATTCTAGTGTACATATAAATGGGCTCATTCGATAACTATTCTTTTGTGTCTAGTTCCTTCAGCTCAGCATAATGCTTTTGGGATTGATCCGAGTTGTACTAGCAGCTCATCCCTTTTGCTGCTGGCAGATGTGCCAACGTGCGGTCTATAGGTGCGCGCCTTTGCCTCTTCCCACGTTGACTGTGTACCTGACTGCTTCCTCGGCTTGGCTCGCTGAGGGCATTTCCCTGGGAGCCTTGGTGTGGCTGTTTGCTTCCATCTTTCTTGAGTACGGAGGAATAAGTAGAGTTGCTGAATCTTAGGACAGAGTCATGTTTAAATTTCTGTGAAGGCACCAATTTTCAAAACGACATCACATATTTTGTCTTTTTAAAAAAGCCGGATTTTGAAAATATGGTTTAAAAAAAAACTAATTGGGAAATCTCTGGTTTAGTAGGAGAGGCTCACCCAGGCCTTTTGGGTAGCCTGCCCACATTTGATCCTCTAAACCCCAAAGATCCAAAGTAAGATCTGAGCATTTAAATACGTCTGGATGAGTTACTTAGCTTCAGTGAGAACTGCTTCTTTAGCTACCACATAGAGGGTAAAGTTGCAAGCCGAGCATCTCTTAAAATGCTCCCAAATTGGAACTGTCCGGGGCGTAGACATGGTGCCGGCAGTGGAAGATTCCACAGCTGACCCCGCGCGCTATGCCACCATCAAAGCATGAGGCTCGCTAGAAGTTGTGTGTCTTCCAGCTCTAGGTGAGACGCCTAGGACACAGGCAGATTTCATGTTTCGACGCGGATCCATTCTCAAGGTATCTCCTATGTGCCTGCAAATACTCCAGACTATGGAACAATCCAAATTCCTTCTGGTCTCAAACGTTCCGAATCTATGACAGTATCTACCGCCCCTGGGAGGCGGTTAGGAGTAAACAGGATAATATTTGCAGAAACGGCTGGCACGTCATTGTTGCTTGCTAGCTTGTGTTGGCTTTATGAGGCGAATTTCACCGGAGAGAAAGGTATCTTTTGTACCAACAGTTGGAGAACTATCCATCATCACGTTTTATAAGTCACAGAAATAAGTCCTTTCAAATGATGTGCCTCAACAGTTCATATTAGAATTGTTGACACTTCTCTGAGCCGCCCTAGTCTGGAGGGCTACGTGTAACTCAGCAGGTGGGGAGGCTGTTGACAGCATTAATTGTTTCATAAATAGTGTCAAGATGGGATTTTTCCTCCCGTTGGCTTACACCAAGTTACTGCAAAACCAATACTGCGCCATATGTTTATACTTTTCTTGGCACATAAACCAGATACTTTACAGACAGGTGTGGGTAATAAAAGGCAAGTCCCTGCTCCCATTACGTGTTTGATTCTCCATCAAGGAACACGGCCGTGACCGTCCCCATCTCACTGAACTTGGCTCAGGCTTTGCTGTAAATCGGAGGGGGTTGTGCTGCAGAATGGAGCAGCCATCTTGCTGGGTGGGCAAGCAGAATGGCGAGTGTTGCACCCCCTCTGCTCAAGACAGCTGAAATGTTCTGAGCATCAACATGTAAGCCACAGGGCTGTCACCACGGCCCACAGGAGACTGGATGGCCCACTAGAACGTTTGAAAATTGAATTGTTACAAAGAAATGACTCCAAAGGGACTGGTCTCTGGACTCAACCAAGGATGGCTTTTCTTGGTGGAAGAACTGAGCTGTGCAGAGTGCCCACCCAAGGGTGACGGCCCAGAGCTGGTGAATGAGAGGTTCATCAGCCTGCAGGTGCACCCAAGGCGAGTGTGGGGCCCTGGCTCTACGTGTTCTTCCTTCCAAAGCCTTGTACCACTTCCTGTCTGAGAGTGAGGGCATTACACAGAAACCTGTGAGACTCCAGGGCTTTGAGTTTTGTCTTCTTTGCAGCCCCTGGGCCCTCAGCACCAGTTAACCAATTCATGACGGAGCTTTGCCCCTGACCCCAGTCTCAAGGAAACCCTAGCACCTGAACAAGGCTTAGGGGAGAAGACACGCTGGTCTCCTGAGCAACAGGCAGGTGTGACAGGGATGCTGCACTTAGGGCTGATATAAGGAAATTCCCAGAGAGATTTGTCGCTTGATATTCTTCTCATTCTCTTTAATGTAAGAGCCCTGAGCACATACAGAGACAGCCACACTTCTTTGCCTTTTAATTATCTTTAACTTTTATTTTCATTTAATGAGAAAAACACAGGCAAAGACACACACATCTCCTACCCAGATGTCTGATGGTCAGGGCTGAGCCAGGCTGAAGCCAGGAGCACAGAACATGAGCCAGGGCTCCCTTGTGGGTGACAGGGACCGAAATACTTGAGCTGTCATGCAGCCTGTTAGGGTCTGCTTTTACAGGAAGCAGGCTCAGAAGTGTAGGAGTTGAAACTCAAATCAGGTGCCCCAACATGGGATGGAGGCAGGTGCACCTGCTGCTGACTTCACCATTGTACTGAATGCTGCTGACCAGCCCCACTAGCTGGTGGGTGAGCCCAGGTCATACCAGTAGCTGGGCCCTCCCAGGAGTCCAGGGGTGCTTGGGGAACTTCTCTGTGTTTGGGTGATGTCTGTTGCTCTTACAAGGTGTCCTTGGAGAGTTGGACTGGCTCTCATGGATAATCTCCCCGTTGCTTCCCTTAGCATTTTTTAAAAATTTATTTTTATTAGAGAGGCATGTTTATGGATAGAAGGAGAGATAGATATTCCATCTGCTGTGAGCATAATGGGATGCAATCCCAGTACTGTCATCAGAAACCACTAGCAATGCCTGGTTTTGCCAGCAGGTCAGTGAGGGGAGGCTTTTGCTTTTTTTTTTTTTCTTTAATATTCATTTATTCATTAATTACATTGCATTACATGACACAATTTCATAGGTACTGGGATTCCCCCCCTTCACCCCAAACCCTTCTCCCATCACGGATTCCTTCACCTTGATGCATAACCACAGCTCAAGTTCCGTTGAGATCCCCTAATTAAAAGTTTACACCATGCAGAGTCCAGCATCCCACTTGTCCAGTTCAAGTTCAACGGCCTCTTAGGGAGGCCCTCTCAGGTTTGTAGGCAGAGCCAGCAGAGTGTCACCTCGATCAATTAGAAGCTCCAACATATCATCAGCAACAGTCCAGGTATGATGAGGCTGGTGCAGAGTCCACTGATTGACATAGTCCGTCTTAGGGTTTCCCCTTGTCCAGTTTTCCGCTGCAAGCATAAAGCTGAGGTGGTTGATTCATCTACTCCATTTTCCATCTGCGCAGGTGGTGGAAAGCTTGGCTGTGTTAGGCTGGAATCGTGGCAGGGACCCTCGCACCCGAGGCTTTTGCTTTTTTGAGCCTTTTTAAAAGCTTTATTTGTTTTTATTGGAAAGTCAGATTTTCACGGAGAGAAGGAGAGCGAGAGAGACATATCTTTCATCTTCTGGTTCACTCCCCAAGTGGCTGCAATGGCTGGAGCTGAGCTGATCTGAAGCCAGGAACCAGGAGCTTCCTCTGAGTCTCCCATGCGGGTGCAGGGTCCCAAGGCTTTGGGATATCCTTGACTGCTTTCCCAGGCCACAGGCAGGGAGCTGGATGGGAAGTGGGAAAGCCTGGATATGAACTGGCACCCATATTGTATTCCTACGCATACAAGGGGAGAACTTTAGCCACTAAACTATCGTGCCAGAACATGTAGGACCTTTTTATTTATTTTTATCTCTCTGTTTTATTTTTAATATTGTGTACATAGTGTTGCACCCACTGGACCTCTAAAACAAAATGTTACATTCACCAGTGACAGTCACCACAGAGTTTTATTATAATAAGAGGCAAGGAAACCAATCGGGACCAACACCCCTTAGCAGAATGCAGCCCTGAACAGCACATTCACAGGGTTTTTACAGGGACAGTTTACACAAGCTTGTTGTGGCTGGACAGCCTGTGCACGTCTCGTCTCTGGTTCGATAGTTAAGATAATCAGACTCGGGCCTTGGAGCCACCTGTGAGATAACCATACTCAGCCTTGATTCCTGGGAACTGAGAGTCATCTGTGCTGAAGGTCATGTGGGCGGTTTGGCCTGTGAGCTCACAGTGTCACACAGTTTCATAGCCAAGCAGGCAAAGCAGGAGTTACAAAAGTGAAAAGTGTTAGTGAGCAATGAGCCACATTAAATTTATTTTGACTTCAACTCTACAATATCTGTGAAGGATGCATACCCAGGTGGGTCTCCAATTAGGGTGGGGAGGGTCAAGGTGTGGAGGAAGGTGGGTGGGACAAGTGCTTTAATTTTTTGTTTCTCCTATGTCCACAGAGAGGGAGAGGGAGGGGACTGCTCTTGCTGTCAGACTACGTCAGCACCGGGGATGGCGGACGGTCATTTGATGACACCTTAGAGACCCCCAGTGTGGGGAAGAGTGCTCTGAGGTTGTTACTTGAGTGGTTTTGATAGCTCTGGGATATCAGCTTCATTACATCAATGTTGAGAAAATCTTTCCAGGCCTATTGGTTGACCATGTCCACTTTAGTGCATCCACAGGCCCAGGAAGATGTCGCAAAGCTTGGCCAGGAGAATGGTCCAGTCTGTTCTGCTTTCCATCCTCTGACAAGGCACTTGACATCCTCTGCGGGCCTAGATGAGTTGGCTGTCATGTCCCCTGTGTGCATCTGGGCATGCTGTCCACTGTGCAGGCATCAGCAACTGAGGAGGTCTAGTCCTGACACATGCACTCCAAGACTGGACTACATATATTGTTATTTTCCCTGTGGTTTGAGCTCAGAAATCTAGTTGGAGAGCCCCCCAAGAAACCTTGTCTAAGATGATTTTGGACTTGACTCTTAGGTGTGCCACCCAAAGCGGGGTCAAGTTTGTTCTGTTGCCTGCACCAGCCAATGTATATACTAGTGAATGCAACTGCCTGGTCAGGTCCATCCCCAGCCCCATTTCTTATGTGAAATGATGGGTGCTGTAGCCTAACTCAGCCCGGTAGGAACCATGGCCTAGTCAGGGTGACTTGTGATCACCCCCACCAGCCCTGCCCCTAACACTGTTCTTTTTGTTGTTTGTTTGTTTGTTTGTTGCATGTACTGGCATGGCTAAGGCCTAGCCAAGTTGGCCCTGCTTCCCATCTGGCTCTCATGTATACCTATGGGTGCTGCAACTTAGCTCAACCCACCCTGCCCCCAGACCCGGCCCATATGTATGTTGATAGGTACTGTTTGCTTGACTAGCTTGGCCCACTCCCAGCCCTGGTTCTTGTGCTCACTAATGAGAGCTGCAGCCCAGTAAGGGAGCGCCCATAGTTCCCCTCCCAGGCATGTTCCCAGTCTTGGATCTTGCACCTGCCAGAGGGTACTTCAGTCTAGCCTGACATGACTTGTACCCAGCTTGCCAACCACTGCAGCTTGCCAGTGGAATATGGCTAACCCAACTGACCCACATTCCTGCTAGCTCTCCTGCATACCAGCAGTTACGGTAGCCTAGCCCAGCCTGGCTTGCTCCCAGACGCCCACTCCCATTCCTAGCTCTCACGCTCACCAGTGGAAGCAGCAATCTAGGAAGGAAGTCCCCAAAGCTCCCCTACCAGGCTTACTCCCAGCCCCAGGTCTTGCTTGGGGGAGGAGGGACTTTTATTTAAGAGGCAGAACAGCACATGAGTGACCTGAGAGCTGGGATTCGAATTCTAGCATTCACCTTGGCAACCTTGCTACTCACCTGCCCCAGGGATGAGTCTGTTTTCTCAGCTGTAAAGCGGGGGTTGATAGCATCTGTGCCCTTATTGCTTTCATATCCCATAGCTCTACAGGGGACTCTGTAAGTGTGGGCTACCTGCCTCTTCTACCCAAATCCCCTGAGGGTAACCATTCCCTCCAATCTAGGCATGTCCTTGGGTGTCACCTATGCAAGCAGCTTATGGAAGGCCTTCTCTATGATGTAAAACCCTAATTAGCATTCCAAAAACAACAGACTTGCCCCAGTGTGTTTGTACCAAAGAGTCCCTTAAGAGAGCATGCTCTGGGGCAGCAGGGGGCACACGGATCCTACAGCCAGACCCTATTGGTCTCCCCAAGGGGTGTAGAGTGGCGTTAGTGGTGGTAGAAGCATCTCCAGGAGGGTCATTACTCCATTAGCCTGAAAGGAATTCATCATGGAGGTAGCCAGGTGGCGTGCCCCTCAGGCTGGGACAAGACTGCTGAACCATTTTTTCTCCTCACTAACCTACATTTTAATTAGGAAAGTCACCCGTCAGTGGAAATTGTGAAATTCTTGTACTTAAGAATCAATAAAACGTGCACAGTCTAAAATGAGATTAATAATGGACCAACTGTCTATTTTGGGTGTGATTATTTATTCATCAAAGAAAACCAGCTGCTTAAAAGTCCCAGTCCATCACGAGCGCAAGACACACTCGCACTTCAGAGCTGTTGTTAAATTCTCTTCTATCGCCCATCTGCTGTTAAATATAAAAGACTGGAAGGTTCATTCTCTACCTGCATACATTTTAAATAAGAATCTCAACATTATCTTGTCCATTTAAAATAATTGTATGAAAATGTGAAGAAATATGATCTGCAGTCTGCAGCACCCAGGGAGCTGCGGGGAGAGAGAGCAAAGTCGCTGTTATTTAAAATTCATGGAGCCTGTGGCAAGATTGATCGCAAGAGGCGCCTTTCTGGGACAGACCTGCGGCCTCTGGGTGGGAGGCTGAGCCTGGGTCGCCGCCTCTGCCAGGGCCTAGGAGCCAGCCAGCGACAGGACAGAGAGTAGCTGGTCCCGCTGGAGGTTTGCACTGCTGGGGGCCCCTTCAGGCCCAGACTTAGGGAAGGGGACAATATCAACGTTCCTCTTAGGCTTGGCCAAAGCGAACCCCTGTGGCAAATCCCATAGGCAGGGCAGGGCCAGGGCTGAGGACTAGAGAACAAGATGTCACATGTCCCTGCTCACAATTGTCACTAGAGTTTGAATAATTTATACCCCCCATTGCCAGTATACTTCAGGGGCACGGTGGTTGGGAAGCAAGGGCTTTGTCCCCTTACCCATCTCTGTGCCTCCCAGCTGCTGCTGCAGAGGGGACCAGGTGGGAGGACCCTCCCTAGAGTCAGTGATTCTGTCTTCAGTTCTGGGTGTCTTTCTGGATGACGGTATCTGCTTCTCACAGTTGCTGCAGCAAAGTCCCACAAATCCAGTGGCTTAAACACAACAGTGATGAATCCTCTTGCACTTCTGTCAGAAGCCAGGACCTCCACCGGGGCACCCTGTACAGGTGGCAGGAGCCCAAGTGCTCAGGCATTCATTCGCTGCTTCCTGAGCTCCTTAGGAGGAAGACAGATTGGAAGCGGAAGCAGGACTCAATCCTAGGTCCCCAGATATGGGATGCCAGGATCCTAGGACATGGTTGAACCTGCCTCCATGCTTTCATCTCCAAAGTCAGCCTCTTCACAGCTAACTCTTCTCATCCCTCTTTCCCTGATCGAGAGCCTTGCCATCCCAGGAAGCCTCTCATCTCAGCGCTGACTTAACCCACCCTCACAGTGCCCTTTGCTGCCCCAGGGTGCCTGTACCAGCTCTAGAACCTCAATGTGAGCCTGTGGGGTCTGGACGCAGTCATCGTTTTGTGCCTATGTTGATTTTGGACTGTATTATGGCCTTGGTCTGCCTCAGTTTCTCTGTACTTGAAGTGGAGCAATAGATTAACTTCATTGAGTTCTGAGTTCTTATGAGGATCTAGAGAGATTGAAGCCATACATGTGATTTATAATCTGTTCCCAAGAAAAGATAACTTTAGCACATTTGAAGAAATTTGGTTATCAAATCTTCTCTGGGAGGGGACAGACACAACTGAATTCTGTCACAGATTCTGCCTAGTTGAATTTAGCACCTTTCCTCTCCCTAGATCAGCCTGTATTTGCCAAAAGCTCAGCTCCTGCTCCCTCTAGACCCCCGGACTGAATTCCAGCGGGCCCTCCGTGTGCATCTGCAGCCGCAACGCTTTGCCACACGCCTTTGTCCCAGTGCAGAGCACAGGACAGAGCTGATCCCCACAGACACGGGAGGGAGGATGGGCAGTGTCTGGTGAGATGGCTGTGTTGCAGTTGAAGGAGGCTGGCACTGGAAGGCCAGGTGTCAGCTGTGCCGTTTGGTGGTGGACTGTGCCAGGCCGTTCCTGGGCTTTGCCTCCACCACCTCATGGGGAACAATATGGAGGAGGTGGTCCCCAACCGAGGCTGTTCATCAGCATCTCCGGACTTTGTTGTAGAAAGTCCCCATGGGGATTTAGCTGAAGGACCCGGAGTCTGGATGGAGAACTTGATCTCTATGCACTCACTGATTTGGGGTTTCTCAAAGCGTGCCCAGGGATCAACTGTCCTGCAGCCACCTTTGAGTCACCTTTGGAGCTGGGTGGGAACTTCTTAAGACACAGGTGCTGGGGCTCCGTCTCCATCAGAGGCTGGAGCCTAGGAATCTGCATTGCAACAATGCACTCCTTTGTGAATCTGATATGCCCCCAAATGTGAGAACTGCCATTCTGGGTTCACTACCATTTCACTTGGACCCTTCCCAAGAGCCTCTCACTGCACATCCTCAGTATTCTTTCTCACAACTCAGAATTGAGACTTTGAACTCTCACTCGTAGAGACTCAGCCTCCCGGGGACTGAATGTCCTTAGACCCCTCCAGAAAACAAACCCCCCTGGGCCCAAGCAGCTGCTGGCACAGTGAATTTCCAGATGGGAGCAGAGTAGGAGCGAGAAGCAGCCAGGGACACTCAGGTGGCCCCAACTCCATCATTCCTCCCTGCAGGTGGCTGCCACCTGTCTCCCGCGCCTGTGGCTGCCTGGCAGACTCTCAGCCCCTCCCATCTTTCCCTTTAAACTCTGTCATTTGTGCAGCCTATTAACCTTTAACTTTATGGCTTTCCCACGATGAAATACTGGCAGCATTTAAGGCTGAGAATACTTCAGTCCTACCTTCTTCGTTGGCAACCCGGCTGAAGCACTTTCTCTTAAATCAGTCATTTTTAATATCGGTCACAGAGACGCTCCCCACAGAGAGTATTTTTGGCTTCACATAGCGAGCTCATTCATAATAAATGTGGCAGTGCTGCTTCCTACCCTGTCTCTCCCCCAGGAGCCCCAGTTTTTTCACCCCGGGTCTCTGGGATGGCATACTCCAGGCAGGAGTCCCATCACCGCTTACGAAATTCCTACAATGGACTATGTAACATGCACAGCATGGAATCCTTGCCAAGAACCTGCTGGGACACGCATATGTACCCCGCCCTAATTTTCAGAAGAGGGATTGAGGCACCGAGAGGCTAAACTGCTGGACAAAGGTTACCTAGCTACCAAGGAGGAGTCTTTACAGAGTTCATGGAAACTGCGTATTATGAAAACAACATGGATTTCAAAATTGCTCTGCACCAACAGAAATGTAGAACTGTGTAAAGTCCCCTCGTAGATTGACATCGCCTCTCTGTCGCATTGCCAGGATCAGCATGAACCTGTTGGAAGCGAGGGGATGGGGTATTGGTGTCTGTTTGCTCAATTCCTATATCCCTAGCACCTGGACCAATGGTAACTTCTCAGTAACTTTGTGTGAATGGATGAGTGAATGAATAGATCAGGGGCCTGGACTGCTGCTGAGGGACAATGGACGGGGGGCCTCCTGATGCAGGCTGGCCCCAGCTTCCTGGGATCCCCTACAGCTCTCTCATGGCCACCAGAACCTACTTTCCATCAGTGCCACCTGATGGCCTTGCCCCATGTGCTGTTTCTTTCCCCGTTCCCATCCTGGATCCCAGCAAACAGCAAACATTCCTGGTTTGAGGCTACGGCCAATCAGACCTTTTCCATTTGCAGCCACAACCCAAGTTGCCCCATGACCTGTAGGAGACCTATCCCTGTGTGAGACAGCAGGCGCTGGCCTTTTGGGCTGTGTTGATTCTTGCCTGCAGTTCGGCTTCAGCCTTCTCAGACAGGGCAGGCAGTGGGCAGTCACCACAGCCCAGTCTAGCAGGATCCCGGAGCCAAATTGAATCAGACCCCTGGCATGGGACTGACTCGTACATTCAGCTCTAACTCGTTAACATTTATGTAAAAGCTCCTCCCTTGGTTTGGTCCCATTTTATGGGGAGTCTAAGGTCCGTCTGAAAGATAATATATTGTGACTGTTATATTATTTATTTTCAGCCAACTTATTGATTATTGCGTGCTGAAAATGACAAATGGCGGCTGTGCAAGGCACGGTCAGCAGGTTCTATTAAAGAAATGATAGTATTGCTCATGGATTGTTAAAAGGTTCAGTTTAGGCTCTTTATAGGTTTATATCCATCACTATTTAATGACCAAATGATGAAAAATATGAGCTGTGGGGACAATTTTTTTTCTGTACGAATTTTATGCTTAAGCAGTTAGCAAATAAGATACCCCATTTTGCTGGGGGCATGGGGTGGTGGTGAAGAGGGTCCAGTAAGATTTTATTTCTCTAGATTTGATAACATGTAATAATTAATGTTGAGATATTTAAGCAAGAAGGATGCTGAGGCAGCAGAGAGCTGGCAGGCTGGGAGCTGAGCCACACTAACCCAGCATCCAGCTTCCTACCCTCTCCATACCAGACCGCTGCATGTGGCTTGTGGAGGGGCAGGGGCAGGCAGAGTGTGCGTCTGGGGCTCATGCCAGGGTGAGGAAGCAAAGCATGGAGCCCACAGGGAGCCACCTCCCCTGCAGGCTGGCAAGGGCCCGGCCAGGTGAGAAGTACAGGGGTCCCCAAGGGCTCAATGCCTCCCATCCCTCTCTGCCAAGTCAAGGCCTCCTGAGCAGCTTAAGGGAGGAGGACAGTGACTGGGCTTCCCAGGGGGTACAGTGGGGCTTCTGTGCGCACCGGGGAGGCTCAGACCTGGTACTCAGTGGGCCTTGGGGAGCAACGAAAACGCTGTTTGCTGGTTACGTGGAGATTCCCAAGAGCAGCCCACGGTCTTGATCCTTGGTTGGAGTTCCTCAGTCAGCACCCTGCAAGGGCCAAGCAGATGGGATACTCTGGCCAGCTGGTCTCCTCTGGCTGTGGAAAGCAGGAAAATGTCTGGGCAGCCCCTTCAGGGACCCCCACAAGGCAGCTTTCTCTCCCCGATGGATTGATTCTCACCCATCAGACTTGCTAGAGGTAGAAAATAGTTCACCAACAGAAATCCACCTTTCCGGTGACAGTGGATGAGAAGTCACGTGAGAAGCCTGTGGTTCTCAGTTGTGCAACATTGGCCAAGGCCGCTCAGATATTCGGTCTCATCTGTTCAGTGGGGCGATTCACATCATCCAGGGTGGTAGTGATGGGGAGGCACCTGTGAGAACGCACAGCTTGCTGCAGGGAGGGATGGGCTGGGGGGTGCTGGTCCGCAGCTGAGATGCTAATGGCAGCGCTGGCTTTGGTTCTGGTCACTCCCTCTGAGCGCAGACCCTGGGATACAGCAGTGACGGTGCAAGTGACTGGGTTCCCTAGCTTGAACCCCTTCTGCTGCTTGGCTCTTGCCTCTTGGCTTCTGCCTGGGTCCATTTGAGCCTTGGCCATTGCTGGCATTCGGGAGCAAACCAGCGGATGGGCAGTCCCTCCTCCAAACAGATAAATACAGAGAGGAAGGGCAGGTGGTTGGCTCAGTGGCAGGAGACACTCGTTGGGACTTCTGTATCCCTTAGCTGAGTGCCCGAGTCTGACTCCCTGCTCTGCTTCTAGTAACTTCCTGCTAGCGCACACCCTGGAAAGTGACAGGTCATGGCTTAAGTACTTGGGCCTCTGCACAGTGTGGGAGACCCAGCGTTCCTGCCCTGCCCGGGCTGCTGTGGGCATCTGAGGAGTGAACCAGCAGATCTTCCTCTGTGTCTCTCACTCTCTTCTGCTGCTGATCTGCCTCTCCAATACATAAAATCAAATACATTTTTAAAAGGAGAAGCTTTGTTTTACACGGAAAGGAGAGCAGGTGCAGCGCTCATGCCTCAAGGGCAGCTCCAGGGCTGCATCACTGAACTCCCTGCCTGGGAAGTCTGTGCATCCCTCTCCCAGGGTCATCCAACAACAGGTCGGATTTCTTACTCCCCCATGGTGGCTGTGCCCTCCACTCCCGTCTCCCTAGGCGGCCTTGCCAACCCCTGGAAATCACTGCTGAGACAGCGCATGGTAAGACCACTCATGACCAAGCAGTTACACTCTGCCCTTGACACTTGGTCCCTAATCTGAAATACATGCTTTTCCTCATGGAGACACACATGATTGATTGGAAGCAATGGGGCTTGGAAAGTAGCCCACAGTTAGAATCCCGGGTCTGCTTCTTATTTGTTCCGGGCTGCCTGAGCCTCAGTTTCCCCAAACAGCAGAGTGGGCATACTTCCACCTCAAGGGTCATGGTGAAAATGAAGCGAGATGTGAGATGAGAGTGCTAACCCCACCGCCTGGGTTAGGAGGTGCCCAGCAAACCCATTTCTCGCGTCAGAGTATAAACAGCTGTGAACAGAGCAGGCAGTGTCGACCGGCTTGCAGTTGGATTGCACTTACTCCAAAATGACTTTCCCAGTGGAGCGTGAAGAACCAATATCAGGAGTCCAGCTCCAGTTCCAAGCTCCGCCCTATCTCTATCCCACATTCGGCCCCTTTCCCTCCTGTTTTAATAAATTGCCACAAATTTGGAGGCTTGAACACCAGGCATGTCTTCTTTTGCTCAAGAGGCTTGGCATCAAGTTGGCTGCCAGAGAGAGCTGTTTTCGCTCTCCTCCTAGCTTCCAGCAGGGACCAGGGAGAGCTGTTGGTGACCTTCGGGCTGTCTCCCTCGGACCAGACTTTATCGTCACATCACCACCTTTCCCATGCTTCTTGGTGGGTCCTTTCCTCTCTCTAAATTCTCATTTTATTTGAAAGCTGCAATGGTGGCCGGGATGCACAGAGAGTGAATCTTCCACATGCTGGTTTATTTCCTAAACCTGTGAAACACCCAGCGCACTTGAGCCATCACCTGCTGCCCCCAAGGTCTGCAGCAACAGGAAGCTGGAGTCGGAGGTGGAGCCTGGGGCAGAGCCTGATTGGCCCCCTGGGACAGGCGTTCTTCCCGCGGTCCAATCAGCAGGGATCGCACGTCACCTGCAGCGTACCCGCAGGACAGGAACAAGGTCTGAGAAGGCGCTAGTCGCAGCATCAGGTGAGCATACCTGTCCCGCTGTGTCACCAGGTCATGCAGTCTAAGGACCGCGCGACTGTGTGACACAGCCTCCCCTGGGAGGGCACAGATGCTCAGCGTTCCTGAGAGGGCGTTAGGTGGCCAGGCACCCTAGAAAGCCTGGACAGTACCCTCGCGCATTTGTCCGTTTCTTCTTTGCCGCATCCAGTGGAGGTGCAGGTGAACTCAGTTCTGAGAGTCAAGGAGAGCAAAGGAGCTGCAGCTGACTGGTCAGCCTGGCTGAGGATTGGCTGGCGTTCGTGATTAACCTGCCATTGGCCACACTTCTACTCTGCCTGTGTTTGGTGGGAAACCTTTAGGGTCCATGGTTGTGGCTCCACCTAGTTTGCCTCTGTATTTGCCTCTGTATTGGGGTTTTTTTTTTTTTTTAGGTTTATTTATTTTTATTGGAAAGGCAGATACACACAGAGGAGGAGAGACACCCAGAGGAGGAGAGACACACAGAGAGGAAGATCTTCCATCCAATGATTCACTCTCCAAGTGGCTGCAATGACTGGAGATGAGCCGATCCAAAGCCAGGAGCTTCTTCCAGATCTCCCACTTGGGTACAGGGCCCCAAGGCTTTGGGCCATCCTCGAGTGCTTTCCCAGGCCACAAGCAGGGAGCTGGATGGGCAGTGGGGCTGCTGGGATTAGAACCAGCACCCATATGGAATCCCGGCATGTGCAAGGTGAGGACTTTAGCCGCTAGACTATTGCGCTGGGCCCTTGCCTCTGCATGTTTAGCAGCTACTTGCTGCACTGCTCCTAGACTCTCTTTCCACAAGGTGCTTTGATAGCTGGCTGTCTTTTTTGATTTATCTATTTATTTGAAAGAGTTACAGAGAGAGAAAGAGACTGAGAACAACATCTTCTACCTGCTGGCTAACCCCAGCTTCATCTTGGCCTCCCACGTGGGTACAGGGGTATAGGGACTTGAGCCATCTTCTGCTGCTTTCCCAGGCCACTAGCAGGGAGCTGGATCGAAAATGGAACAACCAACACGTGAACCGTGCCACCCTTGCGGGACACCGGTGCTGTAGGCAGCAGCTTTGCCTGACAGGCCACAGCGTTGGCTAATTCTTAGGGTGAGTCCTGACGTCTAGCTTTGGCTCTTTCCTTACTGTGTGGTCCTGGACAACTCAATCAAGCTTTCTGATCCCCTGTGCCTGTGTTTATGAAGTGAGACGAGGTTAACATGGGATGGCGTCTAAGTCCACTTCCGGCTCCAATGCTCCACTGTTCGTGTCCAGTGAGCAGATTCTTGGAATTATGAACTGCCAGTGGAGCCTCTTGTGGAGGGAAGGTGACTCAGGGCTGCTGGCAAGGTGGGCATAGGACCCTGATGCTCTCATGAGGGTAAACAACAGGATGGGGGAAGCATTGCATGTGTGCTGGGCACCCACCCAGCGATCCTGGTCCCACAGGCTTGATGTGGGTCTGTGGTCTTGGACAATTTTTATTAGTGATTGGCATGTGTTCTGAAACTGGCTGGTGGAGGCTTGGGCACAGGTGGTAGGGCAGGAACCCCGAATGGGGCTTG